>NC_081846.1:16655641-16658141 GCF_963259705.1 Myotis daubentonii | reverse complement strand
AGGTTTAGGCCTAGGGTTAGGGTTAGGGCTAGAGTTAGGGTTTGGGTTAGGGTTAGGGCTATGGCTAGGGTTAGGGTTAGGCTTAGGGTTAGGGTTAGGGTTAGGATTGGGGTTAGGGTTAGGGTTAGGGCTATGGTTAAGGCTAGGGGTAGGGTTAGGGTTTGGGTTAGGGTTCGGGCTATTGCCAGGGTTAGGGTTAGTGTTAGGGTTAGGGTTAGGGTTAGGGTTAGGGTTACTGCTATGGCTAGGGTTAGGGTTAGGATTGGGGTTAGGGTTAGGGTTAGGGCTATGGTTAAGGCTAGGGTTAGGGTTAGGGTTAGGGCTATGGCTAGGGTTAGGGTTAGGATTAGGGTTAGGGTTAGGGCTCTGGTTAGGGCTATAGCTAGGGTTAGGTTTTAGGTTAGGGTTAGGGCTATGGCTAGGGTTAGGGTTAGGTTTAGGGCTAGGGCTAGGGTTAGGGTTAGGATTAGGGTTAGGGTTAGGGTTTGGGTTAGGTTTAGGCCTAGGGTTAGGGTTAGGGTTAGGGTTAGGTTTAGGGTTAGGGTTAGGGCTATGGCTAGGTCAGGGTTAGGGTTAGGGTTCGGGTTAGGGTTAGGGCTATGGCTAGGGTTAGGGTTTGGGTTAGGGTTAGGGCTATGGCTAGGGTTAGGGTTAGGCTTAGGGTTAGGGTTAGGGTTAGGGCTATGGCTAGGGTTAGGGTTAGGTTTAGGGCTAGGGCTAGGGTTAGGGTTAGGGTTTGGGTTAGGTTTAGGCCTAGGGTTAGGGTTAGGGTTAGGGTTAGGGTTAGGGCTATGGCTAGGTCAGGGTTAGGGTTAGGGTTTGGGTTAGGGTTAGGGCTATGGCTAGGGTTAGGGTTAGGGTTAGGGTTAGGGCTAGGGCTAGGGTTAGGGTTAGGGTTAGGGTTAGGGTTTGGGTTAGGGTTCGGGCTATGGTTAGGGTTAGGTTTAGGGTTAGGGTTAGGTTTAGGCCTAGGGTTAGGGTTAGGGCTAGGGTTAGGGTTTGGGTTAGGGTTAGGGCTATGGCTAGGGTTAGGGTTAGGCTTAGGGTTAGGGTTAGGGTTAGGGCTATGGCTAGGGTTAGGGTTTGGTTTAGGGTTAAGGTTAGGGTTTGGGTTAGGGTTAGGGCTATGGCTAGGGTTAGGGTTAGGATTGGGGTTAGGGTTAGGGTTAGGGCTATGGTTAAGGCTAGGGGTAGGGTTAGGGTTTGGGTTAGGGTTAGGGCTATTGCTAGGGTTAGGGTTAGTGTTAGGATTAGGGCTAGGGCTAGGGTTAGGTCTATGGTAGTGTTAGGGTTAGGATTAGGGTTAGGGTTAGGGTTAGGGCTATGGTTAGGGCTAGAGCTAGGATTAGGATTTGGGTTATGGTTAGTGCTATGGCTAGGGTTAGGGTTATGGTTAGGGTTAGGGTTAGTGTTAGGGTTTGGGTTAGGTTTAGGGCTATGGCTAGGGTTAGGGTTAGGGTTAGGGTTAGGGTTAGGGTTAGGGCTATGGCTAGGGTTAGGGTTTGGTTTAGGGTTAAGGTTAGGGTTAGGCTTAGGGTTAGGGCTATGGCTAGGGTTAGGGTTAGGATTGGGGTTAGGGTTAGGGTTAGGGCTATGGTTAAGGCTAGGGGTAGGGTTAGGGTTAGGGTTTGGGTTAGGGTTCGGGCTATGGTTAGGGTTAGGTTTAGGGTTAGGGTTAGGTTTAGGCCTAGGGTTAGGGTTAGGGCTAGAGTTAGGGTTTGGGTTAGGGTTAGGGCTATGGCTAGGGTTAGGGTTAGGCTTAGGGTTAGGGTTAGGGTTAGGGCTATGGCTAGGGTTAGGGTTTGGTTTAGGGTTAAGGTTAGGGTTAGGGTTAGGGTTAGGGCTATGGCTAGGGTTAGGGTTAGGATTGGGGTTAGGGTTAGGGTTAGGGCTATGGTTAAGGCTAGGGGTAGGGTTAGGGTTTGGGTTAGGGTTAGGGCTATTGCTAGGGTTAGGGTTAGTGTTAGGGTTAGGGTTAGGGTTAGGGTTAGGGTTAGGGTTACTGCTATGGTTAGGGCTAGGGGTAGGATTAGGGTTTGGGTTAGGGTTAGGGTTAGGGTTAGGGCTATGGTTATGGCTAGAGCTAGGATTAGGGTTTTTGTTATGGTTAGTGCTATGGCTAGGGTTAGGGTTAGTGTTAGTGTTAGGGTTTGGGTTAGGGTTAAGGCTATGGCTAGGGTTAAGGTTAGGATTAGGGTTAGGGTTAGGGCTATTGTTAGGGCTAGGGCTATGATTAGGTTTGGGGTTAGTGTTAGGGCTATGGCTAGGGTTAGGGCTAGGGTTAGGGTTAAGGCTATGGCTAGGGTTAGGTTTAGGATTAGGGTTAGGTTTAGGGCTATGGTTAGGGCTATAGCTAGGGTTAGGTTTTAGGTTAGGGTTAGGGCTATGGCTAGGGTTAGGGTTAGGTTTAGGGCTAGGGCTAGGGTTAGGGTTAGGATTAGGGTTAGGGTTAGGGTTTGGGTTAGGTTTAGGCCTAGGTTTAGGGTTAGGGTTAGGGTTA